>NC_135220.1:21874171-21914171 GCF_052324685.1 Brachyhypopomus gauderio | reverse complement strand
GGGAGGAGCACAGGTGGTACCGGGCTTGGCTGGCACCGAACCAGCTCCTCAGAAGGTCCACATAGCACCACAGTCTGCCAGGTTGTTGTGGAGAGAAAGAGATGGCGTGAGGGACAAAGAGAGAGAGAGAGAGAGGTAGAGAGAGAGAGAGAGAGAGAGAGAGATGGATAGAGAGAGAGAGAGAGCACGGTGGAGGAGCCCATGGGGTGGCCTTTCAGTCTCTGCGTGTGATGGAAATTTAATAAGTGTGTTAGGATTGGCAGTGCCGCCCAGCGCCTGCCAGCTCCATTAGCATAAAGCTATTTATTAGTCCGATTTCAGCAGCTGAGTGCGACCCAGGCCGTGTGTATGTGGGTCTGGGGGGGGGGGGGGGGGGGGGTTGACAGAGGGGTTACGCGTTGCCACGGCAGCAGCGGCACAGTGGAGCAACCGTAAGGAGCAGGGCGTGTGGATGAATCTCACGTGGTCATTTCACAGGTGCTGGAAGAGTGGAAGGAAGATGGCTGCATACTAAATGACAAAGAGAAACAAGGATAAAGGTCACAGCTTTCTAAGCCCAGACAGGGCAGAGACAAACAGGCACTGTTTTGGACCAGCTGGTAAATGCCAGCAGACTGGTGTTATAGTGGAGATGGCCCACGCTGAGCAGGGCAGCAGTAGCATCTTTGTGAATGTACTATCATCTGTCGTCAGAACTGCCATCAGAACTTTTTGAAAAGTGTCAAATTAAAGAGACTGGATGACCATTTGTCTTTCATTCTAACTTTCTTTCACCCTGTTCCTCTCTCTCTCTCTCTCTCTGTCTGCTTGTCTCTCTCTCCCTGTGTGACTCTTACCCTCTTTAACTCCATATTATGGGTCAGTGGGTTCAGCTTGCCTATATGAAAAACACACACAAGGAACCCCTCAATAAAACTTCATATGTCAGATTCTAGAAGTAGTTCTTCACTTTTAGGTGCAGCAGGACTACATAGTCAATGTGTTGAATTGTGAGAATACTGAAGGTCCTGTTAGCTAAACCCATGTTTCGAGTTAGCACAAGCAGAACAGGGATGGTGTAAAGCAAGTACAGGGATCCTACTCCCCAAAGACCTGAGTGGTATTTCGAGCTCTGGTGTTCAGGAGTGGGTATGTGTGAAGAAGAGAGTCGATGTGTTTCCATGAACTCTGAGCTCTTGTCAGCCTTCTGGCTAAATATAAGCACACCGTTGTTAGCACAGGAAGCAGCCCAAGCAGCACTGAGCATGTCTGGACCTCTTAATGGAGCACAGTGGACCTACAACCTCCCAACAGCCCACAGAACAACCCAGCAGGGCTTGCTGGTGTTCTAATGGAAGGTGGGTTATTTGTGCGTTCTACAGGGCTGGTGTTCTAGTGAACAGGTTCTTCATGTGTTCTAGTGAATAGGTTTGGTTCTTTGTGTGTTCTAGTGAACAGGTTCATCATGTGTTCTAGTGAACAGGTTCTTCATGTGTTCTAGTGAATAGGTTTGGTTCTTTGTGTGTTCTAGTGAACAGGTTCTTCATGTGTTATAGTGAACAGGTTCTTCATGTGTTCTAGTGAACAGGTTCTTTGTGTGTTCTAGTGAATAGGTTCTTCATGTGTTCTAGTGATGTTCTTCATGTGTTCTAGTGAATAGGTTCTTTGTGTGTTCTGTGCCCTTTCCTGCAGTGCTGTGATCAAACTCTCTCACACTCGCTCATCTCCAGCTTCAAAGATTTTCATTAGTGCATTCATAAAGTGTAATAAGTGAACTCAGGACCTTTACCTTTGTGTGTGTGTGTGCACAAGTCTTCTACCTAATTCTTAATCATGATTCATGATTCATTTCATGTATTATTCCACTCAACTCAGAGCTCTCAAAGAGGTTAATGATTAAAGTTGAAGAACTTACACTACTATGTTCTATGTAACATCATTTTAAACAAAACAGCACGTCTGTGTAGCTGCAAATCTGCTGCTTATTTCTCAACATTGTTTTTAAACATATATGATACCACAATCACCACAATATACTACCACATCATATCTGTTACACCACACCTTCACCATAATACACTACCACATCATATCTGTTACACCACACCTTCACCACAATATACTACCACATCACATCTGTTACACCACACCTTCACCACAATATACTACCACATCATATCTGTTACACCACACCTTCACCACAATATACTACCACATCATATCTGTTACACCACACCTTCACCACAATATACTACCACATCATATTCGTTACACCACACCTTCACCACAATATACTACCACATCATATCCGTTACACCACACCTTCATCACAATATACTACCACATCATATCTGTTACATCACACCTTCACCAGAATATACTACCACATCATATCTGTTACACCACACCTTCACCACAGGTTTCTCTTTATTTTGCTTATATATACTCCCCAGCGGGTGACTGGATGTTAAAGTTGTGTAAGTTAATTGCCAAGCGACCTTGGGTTTGTTCATTCATTCATTCATTACATTTATGCAAGTCTTAAATCTAAAAGTACCGTTTGGAGTTTTGATACAGTTGTACACTTTTTTGTTGTGCTTGCACAATGACAATAAAATTCTTGAATCTAGTAGCTAACAAAGTGAACCATAACAGATCATTTAAGCCCAGATAACACTTTACATGGAAACATTTAGCAAAAATTTGATCAACAGCCAAATATTTCTTTTGTCACTTAAGGCGCACTATTGTTGTTACACGCACCAGTAATCTTGATTTTTCCCCTCTCTCTCTCTCTGTCTCTCTCTCTCTCTCTCTCTTCCCCTGTCTCTCTCATCAAATCAATGACAGATGACATTTTCATAAAGAAACAGTGTGGTGGTGGGGGTTGCTGATGGCTGTGGTTTTGGTGATGGTGATAGTAAGATAGTAAGGGTGGTGATGGTGATAGTAAGAGCAAGATGGTGATAGTAAGAGTAAGATGGTGATAGGGTAGTGATGGTGATAGTAAGGGTGGTGATGGTGATAGGGTGGTGATGGTGATAGGATGGTGATGGTGATAGTAAGAGTAAGATGGTGATAGGATGGTGATGGTGATAATTAGAGTAAGATGGTGATAGGATGGTGATGGTGATAGTAAGGGTGGTGATGGTGATAATTAGAATAAGATGGTCATAGGATGGTGATGGTGATAGTAAGGGTGGTGATGGTGATAATTAGAGTAAGATGGTGATAGGATGGTGATGGTGATAGTAAGGGTGGTGAAGGTGATAATTAGAGTAAGATGGTGATAGGATGGTGATGGTGATAGTAAGAGTAAGATGGTGATAGGATGGTGATAGTAAGGGTGGTGATGGTGATAATTAGAGTAAGATGGTCATAGGATGGTGATGGTGATAGTATGGGTGGTGATGGTGATAATTAGAGTAAGATGGTGATAGGATGGTGATGGTGATAGTAAGTGTGGTGATGGTGATAATTAGAGTAAGATGGTGATAGGATGGTGATGGTGATAGTAAGAGTAAGATGGTGATAGGGTGGTGATGGTGATAGTAAGAGTAAGATGGTGATAGGATGGTGATGGTGATAGTAAGAGTAAGATGGTGATAGGATGGTGATGGTGATAGTAAGGGTGGTGATAATTAGAGTAAGATGGTGATACGATGGTGATGGTGATAGTAAGAGTAAGATGGTGATAGGATGGTGATGGTGATAGTATGGGTGGTGATGGTGATAATTAGAGTAAGATGGTGATAGGATGGTGATGGTGATAGTAAGAGTAAGATGGTGATAGGGTGGTGATGGTGATAGTAAGAGTAAGATGGTAATAGGATGGTGATGGTGATAGTAAGGGTGGTGATGGTGATAATTAGAGTAAGATGGTGATACGATGGTGATGGTGATAGTAAGAGTAAGATGGTGATAGGGTGGTGATGGTGATAGAGTAAGATGGTGATAGGATGGTGATGGTGATAGTATGGGTGGTGATGGTGATAATTAGAGTAAGATGGTGATAGGATGGTGATGGTGATAGTATGGGTGGTGATGGTGATAATTAGAGTAAGATGGTGATAGGATGGTGATGGTGATAGTAAGAGTAAGATGGTGATAGGATGGTGATGGTGATAGTAAGGGTGGTGATGGTGATAATTAGAGTAAGATGGTGATAGGATGGTGATGGTGATAGTAAGAGTAAGATGGTGATAGGGTGGTGATGGTGATAGAGTAAGATGGTGATAGGATGGTGATGGTGATAGTATGGGTGGTGATGGTGATAATTAGAGTAAGATGGTGATAGGATGGTGATGGTGATAGTATGGGTGGTGATGGTGATAATTAGAGTAAGATGGTGATAGGATGGTGATGGTGATAGTAAGGGTGGTGATGGTGATAGTAAGAGTAAGATGGTGATAGGCTGGTGATGGTGATAGCAAGAGTAATATGGTCATAGGATGGTGATGGTGATAGTAAGGGTGGTGATGGTGATAATTAGAGTAAGATGGTGATAGGATGGTGATGGTGATAGTAAGAGTAAGATGGTGATAGGGTGGTGATGGTGATAGAGTAAGATGGTGATAGGATGGTGATGGTGATAGTATGGGTGGTGATGGTGATAATTAGAGTAAGATGGTGATAGGATGGTGATGGTGATAGTAAGGGTGGTGATGGTGATAGTAAGAGTAAGATGGTGATAGGATGGTGATGGTGATAGTAAGGGTGGTGATGGTGATAATTAGAGTAAGATGGTGATAGGATGGTGATGGTGATAGTAAGAGTAAGATGGTGATAGGATGGTGATGGTGATAGTATGGGTGGTGATGGTGATAATTAGAGTAAGATGGTGATAGGATGGTGATGGTGATAGTAAGAGTAAGATGGTGATAGGGTGGTGATGGTGATAGTTAGAGTAAGATGGTGATAGGATGGTGATAGTGATAGTAAGGGTGGTGATGGTGATAATTAGAGTAAGATGGTCATAGGATGGTGATGGTGATGGCTGTGTCTTCCTCACAGTCACGTTTAAACTCATTGCACAATCAACTCAGTGGGAACAGAATTCTGTTGGAGGTTGAAGAATGTGTGTGTGTGTGTGTGTGTGTGTGTGTGTGTGTGTGTGTGTGTGTGTGTGTGTGTGTGTGTGTGTGTGTGTGTGTGTGTGTGTGTGTGTGTGTGTGTGTGTGTGTGTGTGTGTGTGTGTGTGTGTGTGTGTGTGTGTGTGTGTGTGTGTGTATCAGGGTGGAAGGTACCAGGATTGTGGAGAGCAGATTTGTAGCAGATTCATTTCTAGGCATTTGTTTCTAGGCACAAAGTTCAGTAGAACAAAAGTAACATTTAGTTCTAGAGTAATGTAGTGGTATTTATTTCTAGAGAAATATAGTGGCATTTCGTTCTAGAGAAATATAGTGGTATTTAGCTCTTCCTCCAATTCTTAAGTTTGGTGTGTCTCTTGTGTTTCTCTTGAAAATGAAGGCTGGATCATCTGGTAAATATATGTGCAACCTGTGAATTCTAATTAAACTTTTTATAACACTGATTTATAGTAAAATGTCTAAAAGACTCCTGTTTATTGAACAGATGACAGTCAGACGTTTGTTTGTACAAAACCGATCTCTTATACGATCACTATTTTATCGTAACCTTAAATAAAAAGCTTTCGCCTGCTATGCTGTTTTTGTCCACCAGAGGGATTAGAGTCGTTATTGAAATGCATTTCCTGCTGTGACACGTGAATGAGGTTAATGAAAAAGGAGAAAACATCAAACCGTGCTAAACAGACGACCAGACTGGCACCCTGTCACAAACACATCAGTGGTTATTCATTATGAGTGTAAGTAGAGTAGTAGAACGGAATGTCTAAATGATGGTGAAGAAAACCCGTATTGCTTCTCACTCTTAATTAACATTGCTCACTGACATTTTTATCTTTTTTTCTTTGATACATTTTGACATGACATCACAGTATAGTCGTAATGTATGTATTATTATTTGTTTAAATACGCGTATTACGTCTAATATACGTTTATTGCGTAATATATACGTAATTAAATTTAATTGGCACGTCACATTATGATCTTAATCCATCCATCCATCCATCCATTAACATCCGCTTATCCGGGTGGCGGGGGCAGTGGCCCAAGTAAAGAGGCCCAGGTTTCCCTCTCTCCTTCTGGTCTTAATGTATACTTTATAATTTGTTTAATTATCTATTATCCTCTTGGCTGCAAATGTTACAGGATAAGGTTAATAGGCCAATTAACATTTACTTATTTCGGTTTTTAAGGTTTCAGTTAGCCCATTCATACAGAAAACGTATGCTAATTTTAAATTCATCATTTTAAAGGCATCAAACCTGTTGAACTCAGAGTAAGCGTAAATGGCAGATTGTCCTTTAACCATGTTTGTGGTTTTTGAAGTATTTAAATAACCTACTTGCACTTACCAACTTGCAGAATACAGCTCACCTTAGTCGTTATTTATGATAGATGTTTATTTATTAAATTAATTTACTATTTATTACCTTGTCAGAGCAATGCTGTTGTATTTGTGCTACACCTGGAGTTAGACCACGTGACACAAGAGAGAGAGAGAGAGAGAGAGAGAGAGAGAGAGAGAGAGAGGAGAGGAGGAAATGCCAGGTCGGAGTTCACCTCAGACAGACCCGTATCAGAGCGGGTGGTGTGTGGGTGACATTTAGAACTGCTCTCCGCTCTTCTCCCCGGCGCCGGGCGGATGGGTGGAGCTGTGGGGGGCGTCACCTCCGTACGGCCCGCTGAGGCGTGAGGCGCTGGGCGTCCCCAGCTGATAACACGACGCTCTTGAACCACGCCGAATATAAAGAGCTGATACCAATCTGCAAATAAGTCGCAGACGCATTTCAGTGTGGCAAACCTGTTGACAGGGTCACTGACATCGTCTCCCCGCTGTTCAGATGAACTATCGTGGGATTTGCTCGCTTGTTACAGGACAGCGCAGTAAGTGGTGGAGCAGATTGAAGAGTTAGAACTCCCCCTTGTGGCCAAGAAGCTGCTGGCGAGGGGCCAGTACAAGCGAGGTGCTTTAAATACGTCAGACTTAATAAATAAGCGCTGTAAACTGTAGAATAAAACAGTCGCTATTATGTTTTTATTTAACTTTTTCAATTATGCGGTAACTTTTAGATATATTAGGTTATTTTCCCTTTCCTTTAAAGTAAAACATTTGTAAAATAAAAATATATTTAAATATAAACTAACTGTATTACCTAATAATGTGAGAAAATAATGAGATGTGACAATATTACAATGTGAAAATGAATAATATCCAAAACGGAACGTGTTGTAAAGAAATTAAGTCTTCCAGTGATGTCAATTCCCTAGAGAATTATTTCAGCTGCAACTTTGGTAGTTTGCCACCAGATGGCGCAGGTTTGCCTCTAACTTTTTGTGGTAATGCCTAAATGAACTATGGCGGTTGTCATTCTTCTAATTCACCACCAGATGATGCTAAATCACTGCATGTTACAAAACGTTTACTAATTTCTCCTACATTAAGTAGATGTTCTGTTATTTTCTGTTCTAAGCAATTCTATTGTATTCTCACTACAGAAAAGCGAACACTTTTCTTTAGGATACTACTAGGATACTGCAACACAGTTTCGTACCACAAGAGGGCAGTGCAACTACATCAACATATTAAACACGTCTTGCGAATCTTCTCTTTTAATGCAGCGACCAATATTACTGTTTAATCAATAAACAATTGATTATTCTGTTATGTATCAATACACATTATATATACTATAAAAAATACGATAATGATGATGATAATTAGTCATTGTTAACATGGTAATTGAATTCCAGTTATTCGGAGTTCTAATTTACAGACACTGACAGGCCAGCTGTGAGCTGCTGAGTCATTCTAGATTTCCTGCATGCAGATGACTGATTATGTTTCAGCACATCTTTGGTTGCAGTTAGTCACAGATGAATGGCAGAGCAATATGAATCATATCTTATTCTCCCTGGAGGCCTATATTTAGATCTTAGACCAGCTCTGTATTCAGCTCCATTCGCCAAATGATTTGTCTCCCTGCTTTGCCAGCCAGCAAGCGGTCTGCACATGCTATTTCAAGAGTTTAGTCGTCTGTCTTTCTCATTCCGTTGCCGGTGTTTGTGATACTTCCTCAAGGTGCCCATGATCAGGCCTGTAGTTTGGCTTCGAATGACTAACAGTTCACAATTGAAAAGGTAACATAGTTTAAAACAGCCTCAATCTACATTCCAGTCAAAGCTACGAAAAATACAACGTTCAAACCAAAAAGAGAAAACCTGGTCTTCGACGTAAATCAGGTTTTAAGGAATTACTGTAATAATTGTCTGTCTTTCTCACGTCTGGGGGGAAAGACATAACAAACACGGGACCACACAGCAGCGTCGGCTGTAAACAAAGCAGCACAAAGACAGACGCTCGCACGGTGGGCCAGCCAGGTCCCAAATGGTTCCGAACAATTAATCTTCTAAATCTAATGAATGAATTTGTGAGCAATGACTGAACCATAAAGGCTGACAGAAGGAGAACAGTGGAGCACTTACGAAGCAGTCACAGCGCTATTATGGATTCTGATAGATGTGGTTTGAGGTTTTGTTGGGTGGTGGTGTAGGAGAGGGGGCGGTGTATGTAGCTAGCGTGACAGGTGAGAGGGCGGTTCTGGCTCCGGGTCCGGCCTTCCTCGTTCCTGCCACTAACACACACACACACACACACACACACACACACACACACACACACACACACACACACACACACACACACACACACACACACACACACAGGATGCTGATGTGACCATGCCCTAATACCCCTAAAACCTCAAATCCTCAGTGGACTGCCATAGCGTCAACCAGAATGTGATTGATCTGTGCAGGAATATTTAGCGAGAGTCTGTGTGACTATCTTTTGTGTCTGCAGATCAGAGCACATGGGGCCAAAGATGGGAAAGGGGGCGTGTTCTTTAGAGGAGGAGAGGGGGCTTGTTCTTTAGTGGAGGAGAGGGGGCGTGTTCTTTAGAGGAGGAAAGGGGGCGTGTTTTTTAGTGTATGAGAGGGGGCATGTTCTATAGTGGATGAGAGGGGGCGTGCTCTTTAGTGTATGAGAGGGGGCGTGTTCTATAGTGGATGAGAGGGGGCGTGTTCTATAGTGGATGAGAGGGGGCGTGTTCTTTAGTAGATGAGAGTGGGCGTGTTCTTTAGTGGATGAGAGGGGGCGTGTTCTTTAGTGGATGAGAGGGGGTGTGTTCTTTAGTGTATGAGAGGGGGCGTGTTCTATAGTGGATGAGAGGGGGCGTGTTCTATAGTGGATGAGAGGGGGCGTGCTCTTTAGTGTATGAGAGGGGGCGTGTTCTATAGTGGATGAGAGGGGGCGTGTTCTTTAGTGTATGAAAGGGGGCGTGTTCTATAGTGGATGAGAGGGGCGTGTTTTTTAGTGGATGAGAGGGGGCGTGTTCTTTATAGGATGTTTAACAGTGGGAACACTGAGAGTTTTTAGTTGATTGAACTCTAACAGCTGAGTATCGGAAAGTGTGTTTGAATGTATGCAAACCCATAGTATTATTCAGAAGTATACAGCTGTGTTTTGGAGTGTAGCTTATAGTAATCAAATAATGAACATTACACAATATTTATTTTATCAATTATGTGTCCATTAATAATAAAATATTCCTTTAACCAGCACTGCTGTAATGATTTATGGAGTGATGTGGTTAGTATGAATGGTGTGGTGCTGTTCATGTTATTGTAGTGGTTCCAGTGTGTGCAGTGTAGCGATGGCCCACTGCACGTCTCTGTTTCTCATCTGTGTTTAGTAATGAGTCCTGCTGAATTCTCTATTACCACACCGCACTCGTCTTCCACTTCCTTATTGGATGCTATTGATTCCTCCCCCCACAGTTATTGATCCTGGGATCAGGTCTCCCCTGGGCCTCTTCGTGTGTGTGTGTGTGGGTGTGTGGGTGTATATTTATATATATATACATACACCCACACACACATATATATATATATATATATATATATATATATATATATATATATATATATATATGTGTGTGTGTGTGTGTGTGTGTGTGTGTGTGTGTGTGTGCGTGTAAACAGCAGTGCAGAGGGTGGGGTTTTTTAGAGCATTAATCATACACAATTTCATCCATATTCTTCACAAGGTTTTTCTGTTTTTGTGTTTAGCACTGATGGCTGGTGTGTTTTAGGGGTGTGTAGGTTCTTCTTTTTCTAGTCTGCAGTCCATTCTCTCCATTTGCGTTGGTAATGTGTGTACACCATTTCATCTCACACACACACACACAAACACACATACACACACTGTGGTCATACAGTAAGAAAGTCTTGTTATTTTAATTCAATGCGCCATATTCAATGTGCCATATTTGTCAATTGTGATTTTTCACCACAATCAAAATTTGTCCTCCACTTTTTACCCATCTGTGCAGTTAGAACACACACACTAGTGATTATTATGGGGCTGTGGTGCACACGTGCCCAGAGCGGTGAGCAGCCCTAGCCCTGCAAGCAGTTGGGGTTATGTGCCTTGCTCAAGGGGACCTCAGTCATAGCTTCAGACTTGAGAACCCACAACCCTCTGGTCACAAGACCAGTTCCCTACCAGACCATGACTGCCCCAGTGAATGAGGGTTGATGGTGCA
Organism: Brachyhypopomus gauderio; assembly: GCF_052324685.1. NCBI lineage: Eukaryota > Metazoa > Chordata > Actinopteri > Gymnotiformes > Hypopomidae > Brachyhypopomus > Brachyhypopomus gauderio. The sequence goes on along the minus strand of NC_135220.1, from coordinate 21,903,502 downwards.
GGAGCAGAGATGCTTAATTTAAAGGGTTACATGAGTCATATTATGGAAACACTGGGGAAACTGAGGTTATATCTCTCACATGCACAAAGTGTGTCATGGATGGAAGTGAATCATATGAAGTCCTGTGTGGTCATTTTGATGGTAAAGGAACTCACAGCCAGAGGGCTGACATAGACCCAGACCCAATGTGCACTGGTGCCAGCCCGTCATACCAAGATACAGTTGTGTCATGTGAGCTGACGGCTGTGCCTTCAGTACATCAATATCCCAGCAGGCCGTGTGCCTCAGTGGAGCGCCGTTTGAGGGAACAACTGAAACGGAGCTTACTGCCTGTCCCCTCCTGTCCCCTACTGTTCCCCTCCTGTCCCCCTCTTGTCCCTCTCCTGTCCCCTACTGTTCCCCTCCTGTCCCCCTCCTGTCCCTCTCCTGTCCCCCTCCTGTCCCTCTCCTGTCCCCCTCCTGTCCCTCTCCTGTCCCCTTCCTGTCCCTCTCCTGTCCCCTACTGTTCCCCTCCTGTCCCCCTCCTGTCCCTCTCCTGTCCCCCTCCTGTCCCTCTCCTGTCCCCTTCCTGTCCCTCTCCTGTCCCCTACTGTTCCCCTCCTGTCCCTCTCCTGTCCCCTCCTGTCCCCCTCCTGTCCCTCTCCTGTCCCCTTCCTGTCCCCTACTGTTCCCCTCCTGTCCCTCTCCTGTCCCCTTCCTGTCCCTCTCCTGTCCCCTACTGTTCCCCTCCTGTCCCCTCCTGTCCCCCTCCTGTCCCCTTCCTGTCCCCTACTGTTCCCCTCCTGTCCCCCTCCTGTCCCTCTCCTGTCCCTCTCCTGTCCCTCTCCTGTCCCCCTCCTGTCCCCCTCCTGTCCTCTCCTGTCCCCCTCCTGTCCCTCTCCTGTCCTCTCCTGTCCCTCTCCTGTCCCCCTCCTGTCCCTCTCCTGTCCTCTCCTGTCTCTCTCCTGTCCCTCTCCTGTCCTCTCCTGTCCCTCTCCTGTCCCCCTCCTGTCCCTCTCCTGTCCTCTCCTGTCCCCCTCCTGTCTCTCTCCTGTCCCTCTCCTGTCCCCTCCTGTCCCTCTCCTGCAGTAATCGATGCCCCACCAGCACACTTTGATCCAGTACTGCTAGAGGAGTGTGTGTGTGTGTGTGTGTGTGTGTGTGTGAGAGAGAGAGAGAGAGAGAGAGAAAGAGACAGAGAGAGAGAGAGAGAGACCGAATGTATGTGTATGGGAGCACAGGTATGTGAATAGTTGTGTATTCTGTTGGTATGTTTGCTTGTGTGTCTGAAAGCTACAGAAAGAAAGTCTAAATAAAACAGTATTCTCCTGATTCTCACCCCATTCTCATGATCGATTGTGTGTATCTGACCCATAACCACTACCACACAAATTTAATTCTCAGGGTGACAGTCTGTGTGTTTGTGTGTGTGTGTGTGTGCATTGGGGTGGGGGGTGGTATGGGTGTTTGTGTCCCAAAATGCAAACAGATCAGATACTGTGGGTGGGTGTGTGCGTGTGTTTGTGTATGTGTGTGTGTGTGTGGGTAACAGTGTACACATGACTGAATGTATATCTGGTCCCTCCTATGCGGGTTCACACAAAATCACTATATTTATAAAATATAATTAGGAACTCTTAGCTTCATAAAACAGACTTAATTCTTAAGTACAGATTAGAAACTCATGCTGCTTTTCAATTAGGCCTTCATTAATCTGCAGACACCCCTGTGCAATTCACTTTAAGGAAATGATAAGTGTTCTTATGGATGATGTTTGAAATTAATTTGTAGTTTCAACAGCCAGAGGTCCTACGCTGGCAACAAATCTGACATCTTAAAGTAGGAGTGCTGGTGAAGAATCAGACCTTTAACATCATTACCAATGAGATTTTATGGACATGTGATACATGAATACCACAGTAGAATATTTTGCTTTTAAAGTCCTAAGGGATTTGGAGAGATCCACTTGCAGGTGAGGACCAGAGATCAAGGCAGGCCTGCAGATCACTGACCGCCATGCCGGCCTGATCCAAGCCGGGCCCGGGAGTGGAAACTGTGAGCTGTGGGGCGGTCGGTGATGGTGTGTGTGTGGGAGCTGTGCTCCCTGTGCCTGCTCCACGCCTGCCGCCCCCCCCTCACTGCCCACTGACGAGTCCGGCAGGTGTGGCAATGGTGCGTAGGAAGGGCTGGGGCGGTTCCAGGTGACCAACAGCTTTCAGGCACCATTATCAGCACCTGCGTTCTGAACCTCTGCGCTGCCCCCAGGATGGGAGATCTTCCTCTTCCCTGCAGGAAGTATCCCTCATCACCACTGTGTGTGTGTGTGTGTGTGTGTGTGTGTGTGTGTGTGTGTGTGTGTGTGTGTGTGTGTGTGTCAGGGTGAAAGAGAGAGAGACCTCTATAAGGTCAGGCATTTGTCAGCCGGTGGAGCAGGAGGAGGAAGTGATGCCTTGGACTTCCTGGAGCTGTTTGTTTGTTTGTTGGTGTGTTTACAGTAGATGATAAATGACACAATTTCCTGTGCATAGGATTCTCGTGCTCCTTTGCACCCCTCTCACAATTCTGGCCTTATCTCCCCCTACTAGTGTCCATACTCTCACTAACACCCCCCGTCTCTCTTCCTCTGCCTCCCTCTCTCTCTCTCTTTCCCCTCTCCCTCCCTCTCTCTCTCACCCCTCCCTCCCCCCTCTCTCTCTCTCCTGCTGCACTGGCAGTCTCAGGTTCTTGTCTCTCTTCCTCTCTCCACTCCTGAGAATAGTTCTATCTCAGGAACCTCCCATGTGAACAGCTAGTTCATGATAGACCGTCAGTTCTTGTGAAATGAAAGTCTTTCTTGGTCCTCATTCCAAAAGTGGAATCAAAGGCATTAAATTCTGAAATATATTGTCTCCCACTTTGGAGTGCTGTGTGGAAACAGGGAATAAATCAATACAGGGGGTCTGAAATATTAAACAAGCGATATACAGCATAGATCAAAGCTTATTTGCAAAGAACCCATTACAGTAGAGACAGTTTCTGCAGTTGTGTGTGGAGTTGAATTATGAGTTTGGAGGACGGGATGGGGGCTGTTGTAAAGGACCGAAGACTTGCTGGGAGGGGGAAATAGTGAGATGCAAGAGCAGAGTGGGGTAGTGGAGATGGAGGTAGTGGGGTAGTGGAGATGGAGGTAGTGGGGTAGTGGAGATGGAGGTAGTGGGGTAGAAGAGATGGAGGTAGTGGGGTAGAGGATATGGAGGTAGTGGGGTAGTGGAGATGGAGGTAGTGGGGTAGTGGAGATGGAGGTAGTGGGGTAGTGGAGATGGAGGTAGTGGGGTAGAGGAGATGGAGGTAGTGGGTAGTGGAGATGGAGGTAGTGGGGTAGAGGAGATGGAGGTAGTGGGGTAGAGGAGATGGAGGTAGTGGGGTAGTGGAGATGGAGGTAGTGGGGTAGTGGAGATGGAGGTAGTGGGGTAGAGGATATGGAGGTAGTGGGGTAGTGGAGATGGAGGTAGTGGGGTAGTGGAGATGGAGGTAGTGGGGTAGTGGAGATGAAGGTAGTGGGGTAGTGGAGATGAAGGTAGTGGGGTAGTGGAGATGGAGGTAGTGGGGTAGTGGAGATGGAGGTAGTGGGGTAGAGGAGATGGAGGTAGTGGGGTAGTGGAGATGGAGGTAGTGGGGTAGTGGAGATGGAGGTAGTGGGGTAGAGGAGATGGAGGTAGTGGGGTAGTGGAGATGGAGGTAGTGGGGTAGAGGAGATGGAGGTAGTAACACACACACACACACACACACACACACACACACACACACACACACACACACACACACACTCTGTCTTTCACACACACATACATATGCACACGCACACACACACACACACACTGTCTTTCACACACACATACATATGGGGTAGTGGAGATGGAGGTAGTGGGGTAGAGGAGACAGAGGTAGTGGGGTAGAGGAGATGGAGGCAGTGGGGTAGTGGAGATGGAGGTAGTGGGGTAGTGGAGATGAAGGTAGTGGGGTAGAGGAGATGGAGGTAGTGGGGTAGAGGAGATGGAGGTAGTGGGGTAGTGGAGATGTAGGTAGTGGGGTAGTGGAGATGGAGGTAGTGGGGTAGAGGAGATGGAGGTAGTGGGGTAGTGGAGTTGGAGGTAGTGGGGTAGAGGAGATGGAGGTAGTGGGGTAGTGGAGATGGAGGTAGTGGGGTAGAGGAGATGGAGGTAGTGGGGTAGAGGAGATGGAGGTAGTGGGGTAGTGGAGATGGAGGTAGTGGGGTAGAGGAGATGGAGGTAGTGGGGTAGTGGAGATGGAGGTAGTGGGGTAGAGGAGATGGAGGTAGTGGGGTAGAGGAGATGGAGGTAGTGGGGTAGTGGAGATGGAGGTAGTGGGGTAGAGGAGATGGAGGTAGTGGGGTAGTGGAGATGGAGGTAGTGGGGTAGAGGAGATGGAGGTAGTGGGGTAGAGGAGATGGAGGTAGTGGGGTAGTGGAGATGGAGGTAGTGGGGTAGTGGAGATGGAGGTAGTGGGGTAGAGGAGATGGAGGTAGTGGGGTAGTGGAGATGGAGGTAGTGGGGTAGAGGAGATGGAGGTAGTGGGGTAGTGGAGATGGAGGTAGTGGGGTAGTGGAGATGGAGGTAGTGGGGTAGTGGAGATGGAGGTAGTGGGGTAGAGGAGATGGAGGTAGTGGGGTAGTGGAGATGGAGGTAGTGGGGTAGTGGAGATGGAGGTAGTGGGGTAGTGGAGATGGAGGTAGTGGGGTAGAGGAGATGGAGGTAGTGGGGTAGTGGAGATGGAGGTAGTGGGGTAGAGGAGATGGAGGTAGTGGGGTAGAGGAGATGGAGGTAGTGGGGTAGTGGAGATGGAGGTAGTGGGGTAGTGGAGATGGATGTAGTGGTGTAGAGGAGATGGAGGTAGTGGGGTAGAGGAGATGGAGGTAGTGGGGTAGTGGAGATGGAGGTAGTGGGGTAGAGGAGATGGAGATAGTGGGGTAGTGGAGATGGAGGTAGTGGGGTAGAGGAGATGGAGGTAGTGGGGTAGTGGAGATGGAGGTAGTGGGGTAGTGGAGATGGAGGTAGTGGGGTAGTGGAGATGGAGGTAGTGGGGTAGAGGAGATGGAGGTAGTGGGGTAGTGGAGATGGAGGTAGTGGGGTAGTGGAGATGGAGGTAGTAACACACACACACACACACACACACACACACATACACACACACACACTCTGTCTTTCACACACACATACATATGCACACGCACACACACACACACACACTGTCTTTCACACACACATACATATGCACACGCAAACACACACACACACACACACACGACACACACACACACACACACACACACACACACACACACACACACACACACACACACACACACACACACACACACACACACACACACACACACACACATATTCTCTCTATCTCTCTCAGATAGAACCCATCCTGAAATCACCCTTGCAATTTGAATTTAGCTCAAGCCTATACTGTTGGCATGCATGCTGATTGAATGTCTGCATTTCCTTTTTACAGTTTTTTGCAGTTGCTAAGCCACAATTTCTGAAACTGTGTCTCTTTTGTCGAAACTTAACACACAGAAGCCAATGCTACACACACAACAGGCAAAACATCTCACACTTTTGGAAAAAGCACACACTTCAACCAAAACTCTTGCCACTCTTGCCAAAACCATATTTTTGCATCTAAACGCTACACACAAATATCAGATGATTAGCCTTTCTTATATGTGACTACACACTTATGTGATAAATAGAAAACACTACTACCATGTGTTTTTTAAATGTTCAGTGTATAGTCTGTTCCAAAAGTATACCATAGTTCACATATACAGAGGTTTTTATGCACATTCATAAACACCATGAAGTAAAATAGTAACAAGGTTTATTTACTTTTTGCTTGAGCAGTACACATGGAAACAAAAAGGACAGAAATACTGTACAATATCAGACAAATGTAGGATGCATCTCGTCTTGTATTTGGGTCTGGCCACAAGATTTCATCAACATCACAGGCGATGTCCTCTTTGGTAAGACAGCGGGGGAAGTATCTTGTTGAGTGACGTATCCAGCCCTGATATGCACCCTCATCAATGTCCTCACAAGCTTCCTCCATCGCCTGCAGAGGTTGTATGTAATGGTGGGGTTGGCGGTCATAAACTTTCCACCTACATGCCGAAAAAAACTCCTCAATAGGGTTGAGGAAAGGTGAGTATGGTGGGAGGTGAAGCACATCAAACTGTGGATGTTCGGTGAACCAATATCGTACTTGTGTAGCACGGTGGAAACTTACGTTGTCCCAGATGACAACGTCCCTGGTCTGTTCTTGTCCATCTCCCTGGTGATGTGGAATGAGTATGTTGTAGTGTGTTGAGAAAGGTGATGATGTGAGCAGTGTTGTAAGGACCAAAAGTAGCATGATGATGGACAACACCATTGTGGCAAATGGCTGCAAACATTGTGATGTTCCCACCACGCTGCCCAGGGACACTGACTATGGCACGGTGTCCTATGACGTTTCTTCCTCTGCGCCTTGGTCTGGCAAGGTTGAAGCTTCATCAATATAAAGGAACTTGTGTTCCACTGCTGCAACATCTAGCTCCATTACTCTCTGAAACCAAACATTATAGTATTACAGTACTGTATTTGACCAAATGAAATGGGCATATATCATACTCAATATTGTGTGGCACAGGACACTGAAGTATAAGTAAGAGGATAGCAGAGCATATTTGCACATATTCATAGTGCAGTTCCTTCACACTGTCAGAGTTGTGCTGAAATGGTTCACTGTATAGCTGCTTCATATGCACTTGATGTCTTCTCAGGAGTCGGCCCAGTACAGTGGTTGTCAGTAATGATGTGCTGATGTAATGATGTGCTGTTGTCGTAAAGGTATACTGTTGTTTGATATGACAATGTTCACGATGGCCTCCATGGTCAACCAAAGTGGCCTGGATCTCATCCGTGATGGTTGTTTGTGTTTTTCCTCTTCCTCGTCCTCTTCCTCGTCCTCTACCTCTCTGTGAAGTATTAGCCTCCATTGTTATGCAAACCAAGATTTGCAACTTGTGGCCTCTTTATAGGGATCAAGTTCTGATAACGATTTGTAAAAATTAGCTAGAAGTGTTGTAACGTGTGAGAACTGTGTATGGTATTTTGGTAGGTGAGTGTAGCAGTTGTGTGGCAGTGTTTTCTAAAAGAAACACATGGTTTTCAGTTTTGAATGTTGTGTCTTATGTGAACAACTGTGTTTAAAATTTTGCAAAATGTGTGTCAATAGATAGGCTACATGGGTTAGTTGTTTCAGAAATTGTGCTATAAGGACAACTTTTTGTGTCTTAGCAATTGCAAAAAACTGTAATTGATTAAATTATCAGAGGTGAAAGCTTTTCGTGATTGGACAGGCTGATGGGGAATTACCATACGGGGGACACTATGGCTGGTTGTAGTGACCAATACAGACTGTGCAGCAGATTTGGTAAAAGTGTCTCACACGAACACAAACGGAGTTTGAAAAAGGAAGTGTGGTTCTTGTTGAACCTTGACAGACAGAGGAGACAGGGAACACTGAGAGGAGACAGAAAAGAGACAGAAAGGAAAACAGAAAGCATCCAGAGAGGAGACAGAGAACACTCGGAGGACACAGAGAGGACACAGATAGCCCTTTCACTTAATAATGCTGTTGTGTTTTTTCTGTTGTACTGTTTTTCTGTTGTTTCTTGTGTTTTCTGATTTATTTATGAAATTTATTGTGTTAATTGCTTTGGCAATAATCTAGATTATAACACTCATGACAGTCAAACATTGTTGAATTGACAGACAAGGGAAGTGAGTTAGAAACAGTTATACCACAAAAACCCCTCATGTCCAGAACTTTACAGCCTGCAGTAGAAACTCAAAAAGATCGTAATGTAAACTCAAACCCAGACCTATTACTAATACCATGGTGATCCTCAGGGAGTTGACTCCTTCTGTGGCTCCTTCCTGGAGGAACCCGGTACCTGCTGTTAGCCTAGCCATAGCACTTCCTCTTCCCTCTCTCCAGCTTCCTGCTTCCTGTGAAACTCACTAAATTGGTTTCTTGTGATGCTGTTGTTTGTCAGATGCCAAGTCTTCTGTTCGGTTCTGTACATCAAAATCAAATTGTCTTCCACACCTGGCTAAGGCTATATCCAGCCTGCCTCCCTGAAATGATACATGATAAAGGGCGATGGGGCAGTCAGTGTGGGATTGGTGTAGGTTGGGCAGTCCTGTGGTCAAAGCTGCTACAATTGGTTTGAAGAGAGTATATAAGGGGAATGAAAATGGATGATTCTTACAATATCTCACAGAACTGAACTACAGTAGAAAGCCTATATGCAGCATTTCTATCTCTCTCTCTCTCTCTCTCTCTCTCTCTCACACACACACACACACACACACACACACACACACACACACACACACACACACACACACACACACACACACACACACACACAGACAAACAGAGATAGAGAGAGAGAACAGTGCAAATATTTTAAACTAGGGAAGAAAATTATATTTAAACCAATTTAAATAATTTACTTTGTACTGTGGTAAATTCCTCCAAGCTTGAGATTGATGTAAGATTTTTCCCTTAATTGTTGAGGTGCTCTGATGTATTCCTCTGTTCTGATTAGATCATGATGGGGATTATAGTGTGTTTCAATTCACTGAAAAATAGAGCAGAACCAATTATCGTCGTCTCATAAGATCTTTACCTCATAAGATCTTTACCTCATAAGATCTTTACCTCATAAGATCTTTACCTCATAAGATCTTTACCTCATAAGATCTTTACCTCATATTAATATTCATTTGTATTAATTTTTATAGATTAAGTTTTTGTCAGGTATTGAGAATGACAGACATACAGAGCCCATTTAAAGGAATTCCATGTTTAAAAGCATTTTCTCTATGGACAAAATGAATGCTGCTTTAAAGAATCAGCTCTGTTGCACTCTGTGATAAATAATGTTTAATACCCAATACAATTGGACTTTCTTCTCCCAAATTTCACTCTGAATTGCTGGATCATTATGTTGTTTGAAAATATTATTACAAACTAAAGTCACTCCTCATTATACTGATGTGGATAGGGAACAAGAGTCAAGATAGGTTGTAGTTCCCCCCTGGTTTGTCGGTCTTGTCTTGGATGACCACAGTAGCTGCCTATTAAAAAGAGTGAAAAACATTTTCAGTCTGGTCACATTGAGCCGTGCTGCATGAATGCAGGTCATGTGGTAGAACTTTGAAAAGACGGGACAGCACTATCATCTCTCTGTGATTATCAAATCAAGAACTTTCGTCAGCTAGCTGCATCTATATTACCACCAAAATAGATCTAGCTGACTAGCACTAGCTAACTGACAAATGAAAAATATGCCTAGGAAATATATGTCCACCATCCACCCATTAACATCCGCTTATCCGGGTGGCGGGGGCAGTAGCCTAAGTAAAGAGGCCCAGGTTTCCCTCTCCCCAGCCACCTCTTCCAGCTCTTCTGGGGGGATACCAAGGCGTTCCTTGGTATATAATATATACATAATTCCTTGGTGATAAAATCTTTCCAGCGTGTCCTAGGTCATCCCTGGGGTCTCCTCCCAGTTGGACGTGCCCAGAGTGCCTCGCCAGGGAGGCGTCGGGGGTATTCGGACCAACTGACTCCTCTCTTCTCTTCAGAGTGCTTATTATGACCCGAGATCGATCACCTCAGGAAAGTTCTTGACAAAAACATAGTTACGATGTTACAGAATTTATTAGAACTGAAATAGAAATTAAAAATAAGAATTTAGAGAAATAAAATAGAAACTAACATTATTACAACAAACTATTTAAATAACTAAAATGAAAGAAAGGGTTTAATGTAATGCATTTCAACGCACAAGAGCCTGAACCAAAAGCCTGGCCAAATAGAGAGGTTTTGAACTTTGATTTAAAAACATCCAACGGTGGACCTCTTCTAATATCCTCTGACTGCTGCTTCCATTTAGAATGGGCATAATAGCTAAATGCTGCCTCTCCATGCTGAGTTTTTACCTAGGGCAGGACTGACTGATTAGTTCCCAGTTACCTAAGAGTTCAGTCCAGCTCACTATGCAGCATATCAGATAGATATCAGATAGATATGCTGGTCCAACACCATTAAGCAATGTATTAAGAACTTATAAATGGGGGTGATGTAATCTCTTCTTCTTCTCCTAGTGAGCAAAAGTGAAGCAAAATCAAACTGAAGCTGTTTTATTGTCTTTTTAGGCATGTTAGGAGGCCATTACAGTAATCAACTCTACTAGAGACTAAAGCGTGAATGTGTTTCTCAAGATGTGGTTTAGGAAAGAAATCTCTAATCTTGTTGATGTTCTTAAGGCGATAAAGTGCTGACTTATTGATTTTATGTGATTTTGTGTATGTCTAGATCACAACTCTTTAGAGTTCAGAGGTTTGGAGTCTAGTTAGTCTGTGCCTTATATTATTACCAAACATAATAAAGTTTTATCTTTATTCAATTGCAGAACATTTTGGCCAGCCCATTATGTAGCAGTAATAGAACTGACAGCTTCCCTGAATCTGTGTTCAAACAAATGTCATTAATTACCTTAATTAAAGCAGTCTCAGTACTGTGAGTAGGTAGATATTCTGACTGAAATTTGCAGATGGAAATCATGTAGTTTGAAAACAATGTTCTCAATTATTTTCCCAATAAATTATTTGATATGTCTGTAACTACCTAACACAGTTGCTGTTTCTTGGCTTCACCACTGCACTTTCTATTTGTTTAGGAAAAACACCTGCTAAGCCTGAGGTGTTTATTATCTTTAGTATGTTGTCAGCTACTGAGTGAAACACCTTATTAAGAAGGTAGTAGGTAGTAGCCAAGGCTGCATGTAGATAATTTAAGGTGACTCACAGTGGCAATAAACAGGGACATTTCACGATAATTTTATGTGATGACGGCCAAATCACAGGCTCACAGACACACACTAATAGCTTGTCTGATTTTGAGTATTAAAAAAGGATGCAAACTTATTACATCATTTGGTTGACATTCATTCAGTAGACATTTGCATGTGAGCAATTGAACATTTGACATTTGCATGTGAGCAAACTGGAGCAAAAAAAAAAATGTTGAGACCTTTTGAAATAACCAATTCCTCCAGCCACATGCTAAGAGGGCCCAAAAGAGTCTAGTATGGCACAGAGGCCCTTGGCATAATTGCCCTAGGGATTGTCAGAGTGTATGTTATAATCTCCAGCAATTACAAGATGGTTGAAATGCAATGCAAATGAGAGATAGCAGATCTGTAAATTCATCAGTAAATTTTGCATTGTAGTTTTGAGGCCTGTGGACAAATATGTAATATACATAATGAATCAGATTTTTGGTATCTCTGTCAGAACTGCACATAGATACTCAAAGGATGTAAAGTGACCAGATGATAGCTGCCGTCTGCACTGCTGCCGTCCCGGCTGGCCCAGAGACATTTATGAGCCTTGATGGTGATGACTTAATTGAGGTGGTTGTCATTTAAATATGGTTCAGTTAAAAACATTAAAAAAATCAAATGCCCAAATGCTATAATCAGATCATCAGTTAGATCAGATTTGTTTGTGAGTGACCTAATATTAAGATCTGACTTTAAAAACCTTTGTGCTCTGCATCAGACACTGTGGCTCGTATCTGACATAATGCAGGTTTGCTGCATTTACAGTATCTGAGACGCACTGGCTGTTTTTTTTTCTGGATGTGATCTGCACTGGAATGTGAGAGATTACAGGCGTACAGGGTCCACACTTCTGAAAGCAACACTGCTGACATCATTACTGTAGCAGCAGAGAGCTAAAGAATATCAGTGTGGCTATCTGAACCTGAGGGGTCTTCTTCCACTACAACGGATGATGGTGGGTGGGAGTCCTGTTGACGTGGTAGAGAGCTGCCGGGTGGTGTTGTGGGTGCCACAGGTGGGGGGGGGGGGGGGGAGTTTGTCACTTCTTAGAGGAGGGTCTGGGGGATGGAGGTGGGGATGAGGATGTAGATGAGGGTGGAGGAATATCTGTGCAGATTTTACGGTGGACCTGAGGGCTGGCAGACATGGTTAATGAACGATTTTTGTTTGCTATGTTTGTTTTTGCCCTTATAGTTCACTGACAACTTTTATAGCTGGAACACTTTTACTACTGAAAGCAGTCATAGTGCTGTGATCATAAAATTTACAAATAAGTTGCTTCCCTGATGCTGACTAGATGGGGGCGGAGTCATGGGCTACACATGCAGTAGAATTTGAGGTTTTGAATGTCGGATCTGATGTGTTTTTGATGAACTGCTCCGCGCTAGCGTCGACCCTGCTGATACCTGCTTCTCCATGGTTGCTGGGAGGTTCAGGTGGGGAGAGAAGATGGAGAACTCGGGTTGTGGTGTTCCCGTAACGTGATAAGCTCTATCGTCATCATGGCTCTCATCCAAGGTCTGCAGCTCCATCAGGGCGCCCATAGTGGAGGAAAGATGTTGTGGCTCTGGAGTGATAAAATTCACTGATGCAAGGGTCACTAGTAGGGGTGGACAGATTGTGTACAACAATAATTCATTTCTCTGTAAGATATCGACACACCTCTAGTTTGACTAAACTTTTCCCTCTTTCCAAAAAACAGGCTGAAATTGTCAATAAAATTCATGTTGTCTGCCTTGCAACTTTTGAGTTGCCACATGGTTAGTTTGAGTAGTCTTGAGAAAATATTTGTTTTCCATGCAGGCGAGGAACACTGGTAAACATCTGAATGGTGAGCTTTCATGTGCTGACACGATTGTTAAAGTCTACTTTCAATAACTCAGAGTCCTGCTGTTCTTGTGTCCTTCTTGCCAACATGCACATTCAGACTCTTCACTGTTGTGTAGTCAGCCAGCATTGCTGGCAGTTTATCGTTTAACCCAGAAGCTGAGATAGTTCAGCTCACAGTGAACTATGAGTTTAGGATATTTCATGCTGTTGATGGAATTACTGCCAATGATGAGGGTGTTGGCTCCAGACTGAGGCCCTGTTTTACTTCCCTGTGTGCTCTGCGAGTAACTGTGTTAGCTTTAGCATAAGCATTAGCAGTAGATGAATGAGTGCTGTTAGTGGAAGTAGGAGACTGCACTACAGAGCTGTATGTAGCACATCGTTGGGGTTTGGCCCAAACCCAGGCCTGCTGGTCATTCCTGCCGTGTGTACTGGCAGTAGTGGCTGTGTTCATGGGTTCCACTGGCCCGGCACTGCGGGTTTCCTCTGCTCACTGTTCCACTGAGCTGCTGGTCGATGGTCCACGGCCATCATTCCCACACTCTGATATCCTAGCGCGGCACGGGAACGCCAGCTCTTAAACTCAGCTGATAAGGTATGAGAACTCGTTTTCAGCTCTGTCACTACTGTAGGATATTGTATCAATTCTGACAGGATGTATGATTATGAAACCCAAGGAGCCATTTCCTGATGTGTTTAGGAGTTTTCCTGTTACAGTATCTGTGTCAAACTTTAATAACCTGAAAATGAAAAGGTGACCACTTTCGGCTTTGTAGCTGTAAAAAATCTTAGACACTGTAACTTGACAAAAAACTTTTTGAAAGCAAATAAAATGTAACAAACAAATAAAGAAACAGAGCTGAGCTTGGGATCGTCCAAACAGCAAAGAAGCAGGAAGTGTACACTCTGCAGGAAGTGCACACTCAGCAGGAAGTGTACACTCTGCAGGAAGTAACCACTCAGCTCAGTTTTACTGTGCACATTACTGTGCGAATGTTAAATATTACAGGAAATACAATAAAAATTTAAAAAGAATTTAAAAAGTGCACATTACTGTGCGAATGTTAAATATTACAGCAAATACAATAAAAAGGTAAGATACAGTAGAATGCAGATTGAAGACTGGGCAGACTACTATATAACCTCTTTCATGTCTAAAAACGTGTTTATATAGTCAGCGAATGACTTGCAGGTAAATATCATTACAATGTAACAATACATGCAGGCCAGGCTTCATTATTAACCTCTTGTTGCCCTGCAGTGGTGCAGATTCCTTGTTTCACTCTGCTTAGGTCTAATTGATAAGGGAGGTGCTGATAATAGAGATGGAATTACAGTCACCTGTATGTGTTTCCAGCCCCAAATCAGCCTTCTTTCTCCTCTTCCATGGTAAATCAATCCCCCTTCACCCTCCTCCACCACCTCCACCCTCCTCCATCCTTCTACTTCACCACCTCTATCTTGCCTTCAACACATCCACCCCTCCACCCTCCTCCTCCACCACATCCTCTCCACCACCTCCTTTCCAACACCTCCACCACCTCTACCTCCCCCTCAACACCTCCACCCTCCACCACCTCTCCAACACCTCCACCTTCCTCCACCACCTCCTCCTCCCCCTCAACACCTCCATCCCTCCACCTCCTCTCCACCACCTCCACCTTCCTCCACCTCCTCCTCCTCCCCGCCAACACCTCCATCCCTCCACCTCCTCTCCACCACCTCCACCACCCCTCCACCTCCTCCTCCCCGTACCTTCTTCTGTGCGCTGCTCTTGCTTGCTGTGTCAGCTGGTCTCGGAGCTCGTGCGCATTAATTAAGATGGGGAGAATGCCTTTGCCGTGGCAACCGTGCAAGGTCACCCCTGGCTTTCAGAAGGACCCCATCCTAGACACTGTTCACCCCCCTCTCGTTCACCACACTCCTCAACCCCCCGTGTGCCTTTCACTACACAAACACCAGGAGAGCTCGGTCTGAATGACGATGTGTGCCTGATGTTATATGGGAGGGTACAGTAGCAGATCCTGTTTGAACTGCAATTGTTATGCTATTAATTGGCTTCTGAACGGTTTGCAATGACTGTTAAGACAAACCAGTAAAGGTCTGCTTCCCTAATGGGACTGATTGAGCTGTGAGGTGGTGGGGGGGTCAGACCTGTGAGAGGCACTGAGCTTCAGTCCAGTTGGTGTTTGGAGGGAGTGCCAGAGTGTGCAATGCACACGCCCATATCAGGAGTGTGTAGAGTGGTCTCCAGCTCACTAAAGCTTCTGTGGGAGAGAGGGTTTGTGTGTGTGTGTGTGTGTGTGTGTGTGTGAGTGCATGTGTATGTGTGTGTGGTGTGTGTGTGTGTGCGTGTGTGCGTGCGTGTGTGTGTTCTCTGAATTCCTATCATCTGTTGCTTATCTTCCTCTGCACTCCAGAATTGTAGTGACCTACAGGTGAGCCATGCGGGACGCCACACACAGCTTATAAATTACACCTTGTGGAGCGGGAGAGTAAAAAACAGAAAAGTGAAAGGCAAAAAAAGAAAGAGGGAGAGAGTGACTGAAGCAGAAATGGAGGAGAGGAAGGAGAGGTTAAAGTCTTTTGTACCTGAGAGGTGGAGGTCGTTTTGTCTGCCTCCCTTCCCCCCCCTCCCCCCCCCTCCCCATCTCTTGGCCTCTCTTTCGACAGCTAATCAGCACTCGCTAATGAGGATGTATTGTCTGCTGTTCTCCGACACTGCCTATCATTACCTCAGCAGGGAAGAGAAAAGCCAGGGTGAGACAGCCCAGCACGCCGGACCTGCGAGACCCTGGGCTGTGGGACCTGCGGGGCCCTGGGCTGTGGGACCTGCGGGGCCCTGGGCTGCAGGACTCCGGCAGCTGCACACGCTCTTTATTCAATACAAGCCATTGAAGGAAAGGCCAGAACCCCATGACCAGAACCTGCTTCTGCGCCCAGACACATCACTGCACCAGACACCCTTTGATTCTTTTTTCATTGTGCCAGATGTTTCTGTAGCATTACATAAATAATAATATAAAGTTGTGTTTGTGAGTTGTGAGTAATTTTGTTAATCAGCTTAACATCTTACAGTGTTTTTTTCAGTGATCTATTTTCAGAGTCCTCTGTGCAGTTGGAATGTCGGCTGGTGTGCGAGTTGGTCTGAAATGACTGCCTGACTGATGATTGCTCTTTCTCCCATGAATATATTGGTCTCCTTCATAGAGCTCTGTGTCTTTGTTGCATGGCCATAAAACTGAATGGGGATTGTAAAAAGGTTAGTGGGGAGAAATGAGACGAAAGCGACCAACAAGCACACTCCTCTGAGGACAGACACACAGATGTTGTTTTTAAGGGCGGCCATTAGATATCAGAGGGAAGTAAGGTTGCACTGGCTGAAATAGTCTCCGTCTATATTGTCTACTATAGTGCATACCTGAGCCCCTTTGTGTGTATGTGTCTATTCCGGTGTGTGTGTGTGTGTGTGTGCGCGCGTGCGCTTTGGTAGAGAACTGCAGGCAGTCTCTTTCTAAAGTAAAATAAAGTGCACATATTACGTGAACAGCTGGAGGTTAGTAATGGTAAGAGAATGCAAACCACGGTGGTTTCCTGGTCATATTTTTTTTTAAGGGGGGGTGTGTTTATGACAGCGTGAGTGTGTGTTGCCTGCGTTGTTCGAGAGCGCGTCCTGTTTCTGAGTCTCTGCTCCAGTCACGGGTGAAATCAGCTCTGTGCAGGGCTCCCCACTGTCAGGACGCTTCAAAGCACCATGCACCGCTGTCCTGACCTCAGCACACTCAGCAAGCTTGCAGTATTTACAGCCATTACCATGGTAATGAATATGTGTGAATGTGTGTGTGTGTGTGTTGGAAAGACAACATCTGGAGCACAGTCAGAGCTTGTAGATAAAATACAACCTGCTGAGCTCTCAAAGTGGAAAGCTCTGTAGTGGTGTCTCCATTAGCTGGACACTGGTGAGTTTGTGTGTGCATGTGTGTGTGTGTGTGTGTGTGGGTGTGTGTGTGTGTGTGTGCCTTTATCATACCCTTTTTTTTAAAGACCCATCACATTTGGCCCCAAATTACAAACTAACCTGAATTCATCCACTGTGTGTGTGTGTGTGTGTGTGTGTGTTTGTGATTGTGTGTGTGTCTGTGTGTGTATGAGTGTGTGTGTTACTAATTCACTCAGACGGGCTCTTTCTTGTCCATCTCTTTTTCCTCAAAAACAAATTACGACAGCAACAAAAATCTATTCCTTAGGTTGAAAAGGCTAAGCTGAATAAGCCATTGTACAAACAGATAAATGAACACTAGAATGGCATATTTGCTATTGCCGCCAGTTAATTGGCCGACATTTTGGGCGCCGTCCGTGACGGCTTTGACAGTCGTTCTCTTCAGCTGTAGTCGACTCCAGCGTCTCATCACCGTGGAGCTAAATCCTGCTGCTCAGCTGACGTGCACGTTGTAATTTTATGGAGATCGCTTCTTGGCAGATGACGCCAATTAGCTCAGTGAAATCAAACAGAGTTTGTTACATCTGGATGTGAAAATATAAAGCTGCCTAAGGGAGCGCTTTCCTTCCCAAAGGTCACTTCTGACATGGCGTTTGTGTAAGTGTAGTGTGGGTTGATTGCTCCCCGTGGTTCCTCAATTCCTTAATTGTCCATGTTCATAATTCGGGAGATTTTCAAACATTACAACCTGCGCAGATGCAGATTTTAAGAAGCCCAAGCGGTTAAGAATAATATGATAATTCACAAAGAACATTTCTTTTATTATTATTGTTACAAATACTGCCCAGTCTATATTTTCCCAAGGTCATAAAACAAAAACTGCTGAAAAATAAGAACTGAATTAAATTGCCATGAAAATGAAAAACTGCACTCTAAACCCTTTAAAAATGTGATTTGATTTTGTACATTTGAAGTCAGCCAGACTGAGGACCCCAAATATCCTTCAATGTCACAGGAATTCAAAAAAGCAAGTATGTGAAAGAAGAGGAGATGAGAAGGAGGAGACGGGAGGCAGAAGGAGAACTACTTATTCATTCCTCCTGTGTGCGTGACCTTGGGGGCAGCAGCGTGTTATGTTGGAGAGCTGAGAGTGGAGGGAATAGTCACTGAAGCATTTTCCTCAGGTCCTTGTTCAGTGAAATGTGCGACTCTCGTATGCAGCACGACGCAGAAGAGAAACAAGAAGAGAAAATAAACATTTTGGCCCAGTGTGGTGTGTTCAGTGCCAGTTAGTCTTCTGGAATATATCCATAAGGTGTATGTGTGTGTGTGTGTGTATGTGTGTGTGTGTGTGTCTGTCTCTGCACCGTCCTCCTGTATAAGACAAATGTGCTTCATGAGTGTGTGTGTAGGTGTGGGCATGCAGCTTCTGGACTGCATAGGCACTGCAGAACCACAACTGTGCCAAGACCGGCCCGTTTCTACCAGTGACCCTCACAGCCCTCGTAACCCTCAACACTCTCTCTCCCACTTTCTTTAAGCTTGTTCCATGTGTTGAGATGTTTACAAGACACATTTTTTTTGCTTTTATTTTTGGCTTTCTGTATTGCAAAAAAATACATCTCATTAACTAAAGCCTATTTTTGGCCAAGTCCCAAAGTCATGTTGTTTCAGCAGGGAGCTGGTGTGTGTCGGGTGACTGTGAGGTGCTGTGTGTTGGTACACCACTGGGGTGTGCACACACTTCACCGCACTATACATTACTATGGTATACTATACTATACTAGTGAGCACCACAAGGGAGGATTTGCAAAAGTGAGAAGATCTTATAGCACTCTCTCTCTCTCTCTCTCTCTCTCTCTCTCTCTCTCTCTCTCTCTCTCTTTCTCTCTGCTTCTGTCTTTAAATCTCCATGCACATTTACCTGTGAATGTGGCTCGAAAGGTTACCGTATTCTGTTCTTTAAACAACATGCATTTTCATAAACAGCTTCAAATAAACTAATTTAAGCTTTGAAAGGCCATTCCAACAAGCCGTCTCTGCTCAGGAGTGGATGAACCTAGAAGATGAACTGAACAAACAGTTTCATTTTGCCATCTTCTCAAGAATTGCTCGCAGCATTTCTGCAGGCTAACTGTCTTTTGTAGGAAAACAGATTTCTCCTTTTAAACATGCGTAGTCTGCAGCCCATTCCCTGTCAGCAGGAGGGCATTTATATGTTCCACTTTACTGACAAAATTTGTGATGTGCTTTGAAATTGTTGTATATGTTTATATTTGTTATTATGTCCATAACAACTGCTTGGTAGATGAATCAGACAGCCTTAAATACAGCCATCACAGACCACACACACGCACACTCACTCACCAACAATACTGTGGTGCCAACCTTCTTCTATCTGTAGCTATACAGTAATTAGCAGACGCTGTAGGGTAGACAGCTAGATCGGTGGTCAGCGTACACACACGTCGGACAAGTCACATGACTGACGGCGATGCCGTGACACTGGACGATATTTCTCTCCACCATGTGCACCACAAGCATGATGGAGGCAGACACACACCACGGGCCCTTACACACCAGGTTGTGTCAGGGTGGAATGCACTCTGACCTCTCCAGCTCCTGTGAGGTGCAGTCAACGCACACTTAACAGTTAACGTACACGCTTCTGGAAATATCACCACCGTGCTGTTCATACAAATGATCTGGACAGGTTATTTGCACGAGCATGTCTTCATAGATCTTTGTTTGATATGCCTTTCTTTCTCTCCTTGTATACGTCCTTGTATCTGATTTTTTTGGGCATGTGCCCATGCACATATGAATACACACATGAATACACACATGAATACACTCTTAGTGGACAACAATCTTGTCGTCTGCGGAGTTTCATACATTTACACACACACACACACACACACACACACACACACACACACACACACACTCACATCCAACAAGCATTGTAAGCATTTAGCCTCAAAACTGTCATGTAGATAGATTTATTAGGTACTTGACATCTGTATGTATGTACTATGGGATTTTTGTAGCTGATTTAGCACTTGTGGGCTACCATGTCAATTTCCATGACGTTTTTTGACACTGAGTACATCATCTCAAGCAGCCTGCATGGTGAGCTGTTGTAGTGGTAGGGGCTCTGCCCAAGAGGGGCTGCTTTCTGTACTCTAAACACGCATATTGGTATGAGATGCAAAGACTGCTTGCCCTTGGCAAGAAATATAACAGTTTATCAGAGAGAGAGAGAGAGAGAGAGAGAGAGAGAGAGAGAGAGAGAGAGAGAGAGAGAGAGATAGGGAGAAGGATTATTCTATTGCTTGGGGGTCAGCGTAACAGCAGAGGAAGCATGAATAGTATAATTGCGTCTTTCAGCTGAGTCCCAGTGAGTATTCGAAGCCCTGGAGGTAACTGGAGTCAAATAGCAAAGTTTCCTTTTGTTTTTGTACACTGAGCTGATGGTGTGTCCACAAGCGTCTGGGGAGTGTGTGTCATTGGGGTGGGGGGTGGGGTTTGGCGTGGATGGGGGTGGGGTTTGGCGTGCACTGGGTCAGAGTGGGTTGATGAGAGTTGTGTGTTCTGGCCAGACTAGGGTATGTGGGGGTTATAGTGTTGGGTTGGGGGGTGAGCTCACTATGGTACAGACCCCCCACATGGTCAGTAGTCCAGCTACAATGCCCTGTGTCTACCATTCTTTCTGTTCTTTTTCTCTTTCATTCTCTTCTTTTTCTCCATTTGAAGGGTTGCCTTCTTGCCCCACACCTCCATTATTCTTCTCTGAACAAGTAAACATGGCCTTACTCTCCCCCTCTCTTTCTCTTTCTTATATATATATATAAGCATAAGCATTCAGGGAATATATATATATATATATATATATATATATATATATATATATATATATATATATATAATATATATGGTCTAAGTATTTAAGTATTTCATAAACTGCTGATCTACTGAGATTTTCACACACAACCATCTCTAGTGTTTACAGGGAATGGTCAGAAAAAGAGAAAAATATCCAGTGAGCGGCAGTTCTGTGGGCACAAATGCCTTGTTGATGCCAGAGGTCAGAGGAGAATGGCCAGACTGGTTTGAGCTGATAGACCAGCAACAGTAACTCAAATAACCAGTCGTTACAACCGAGGCACGCAGAAGAGCATCTCTGAACACACAACATGTCAAACCTTGAGGCGGATGGGCTACAGCAGCAGAAGACCACACTGGGTGCCACTCCTGTCAGCTAAGAACAGGAAACTGAGGCTACAATGCACACAGGCTCACCAAAATTGGACAATAGAAGATTGGAAAAAAAATTGCCTGGTCTGATGAGTCTCGATTTTTGCTGCGACATTGGATGGTAGTGTAAGAATTTGGAGTCAAACTAAATGAAAGCATGGATCCATCCTGCCTTATAGTAACAGTTCAGGCTGGTGATGGCAATGCAATGGTGTGGGGGATATTTTCCTAGCACACTTTGGGCCTATTAGTACCAATTGAGCATCATGTCAACGCCACAGCCTACCTGAGTATTGTTGCTGACCATGTCCATCCCTTTATGACCACAGTGTACCCATCTTCTGATGGCTACTTCCAGCAGGATAACGTGCCATGTCATAAAGTGCGAATCATCTCAGACTGGTTCCTTGAACACGACAATGACTTTTTTTTTTCCACTGTACTCAAATGGCCTCCATAGTCACCAGATCTCAATCCTATAGAACACCTTTGGGATGTGGTGGAACAGGAGATTCACATCATGGATGTGCAGCTGACAAATCTGCAGCAACTGCGTGATTCTACCATGTCAATATGGACCAGACTCTCTGAGGAATGTTTCCAGTACCTTGTTAAATCTATGCCATGAAGGATTAAGGCAGTTCTGAAGGCAAAGGGGGGTCCAACCCGGTACTAGCAAGATGTACCTAATAAAGTGGCCAGTGAGTGTGTGTATGTATATATGTGTATATGTATATATATTTTTTCTCTTTCGTTCTCTATATATTTCTCTCTCTTACTCTCTCTCTCTCTCTCTCTTTGTGCCTCATGCCTCACTCTCTCAATCTCATTTACTCTCGTTCCCTCCATCCTTTTTTCTGTGCTGTTCGCCAGTTTTCTCACTGGGCTCTGGCTTAATTAGGGAGATGTCTTGCTGATCAATAAGGCTCCCTCTCTCGAGGGAGAACACAGCGGGTGGAGGGATTGGGATGGAGCTTCAGAGGGAGGGGCCATGGACGGTGTATGAGTGGTGGAGTAGCGTGGGTTTGCTTTTCTAGGAAGCTGCCTCTCTGCATCAACTTTATGCCATTTAGTTTTATGGCATTGAACCTCTCTAGGTCGAATCTCTGTATCCACACTGCTGACTGGGTCTGGGGAAGAGTGGGGATTTCAAAGCTGTTTCCCAGTATTTTGCAGTACTATACAATATGCATTATTAAGTACATTTGATGCCAAAAAATTTATTGTGATTGTATTTCGTTATGCACCATAATGGTAAGTGGATGGTAAAACGTCACCGGCGAGAGACGGAAATGCCTGTGCAACCCAAATGTGTCTTACACTGAATACTGAACATTAAACATTAATAACAAAGCCATGGAGATTGTGTACAGTTGAGGAGTATTGGAAAAGCTGGATCTGCACCTCCTCCCTCTGCACCCTCCTGTGTCCCTGCAGTGACACAGAGAAACACTGGACATTGATGCCATGAGAACCTGGTCCAGCAGGAAAGTGGGCGGGGTAGATGGATGGAGAAACACCTCATTGGTCAGCTGGTTTGATTAGTGCCTGATATGCAAATAAATGTTAAGTGTGCATTTTATGGCCATTAGAGGAGAAGCCTGACTGGGTACAGCTCTCTCTCCCCTCGTGGGCTCCAGAGAGACAGCCCACTGCCTTATTAAGCATTCAGGGAATTGGCAGCCACTAAATATAACCCAACCACAATTAGTAAATCATATGTGGAGAGCAGAAAAGGGACGGTCACAGTCACATCTCTCACTAGCTCCATCCTCCGTCCCCACTGGCTGGGAGAAATCGGTAATTATGAATCTTGGAAGAATAACAAGTTGCATAAGGATCTACTCAGGTGTTTCATTTTAGGAAGAGCGTGTTTGGTGTGTGCGTGCGTGTGTGTGTGGCGAACTATAATTTGTTGTATTAATGAATAGGTTTTGTATTAATGAGTAAGTTGAACAAATAAACATTTAAATTGCTCTGTCACTTCTCTGTTAGCAGATTTAAGTTTAATAGATTTCATTTCTCGCTTTCAGTGGGCCATAAGGGGCTATTGGACTAATGGTAATAAAAGTAATTGATTTCCATGGCCTTGGCCAGCCCCCTTTATCCCCCACCAAGGAGGCACGATGATTGGAGTGTTGTGTAAACTGTGTCTGTCTGTTTGTCCATTGTGCATGATGGTGCATAACGGTGCATTGTACATTTGCTGGTTTTTCAGTGACAATACTTTTTTATTTATTACTTTCTTTTATGCTCCTTCATGATGCAAAAAAATCTTCATGCTGCTTCAGAGTTTACAGCTCAGTCTGCTGTGTGAGTGACGTGGTAGCCTTTGTCTCTGGTTAGAGTTGTAGCGTCTGTTGACTCAGAGAGGTGCATATTTCCTTACCATAATAACTCCAGCCAGGATTAACTGTTGACTGTGGTATTAAGACTCATATTTATCAAGCATCTCAGAACAAGTGCTGAACCATGATCAGCCTGCCCATTTTTTTAATGGCATTTATCAGCTTATGACACCAAGAAACTGTTCCTAGGTCAGCTGTCGTGCTCTTAGAGGAATGAGACACCAGATGCTAGTGAGGAAGTGATGTATGGGGTAGGCTAGTCCAGCTGAACCCATAGACGGCCATCTGGCATTCACTCAAATCCACTGGTTTGCTAATCTTGGTATTATAATTATGTACAACGGAGCACAGATAAAGTTCCTGAATTCTCACATAACAGGCAATTACAGGAACTTCCACAGCTGACCAGAGTGACATGTTGTTCTTTGTTCCAGTCGTTATCTGTGGTGTCATTAGCTGAGTGTTCTGCTGGTGACTAAGGCAGTGCTGGTTGACTTCATTCTGCCTGAGGACTAACTGGTATAATGTGACGAGCAGTAAACAAGGCCAGGCCTTTTCTCTGTGTCTGGGCCAACCGTGTCCCAGTAGGCAAGCCTGACCAATCTGACCGTTTTTATAAGTAGATAACACGATACAATAGCAGAAGTTCTGTGCTGAACTGAGAGGTGACTACAATTTTTTTTCCAGTGGAATTGCACGTTAGCATTAACAAGCTCTGCTCACACTCATCCTTCTTCCCAGCACAACGGTTCTTCTACATCCAAACTCCTTTAGAAGCGAAAACGAAGCAGGACCCAGAGATCTGAGTTAAACGCTGCTCTAAAGAATGCTAGCGTGTCGAGGAGCGCGCAGGGTCAGGGCAGGCTGCGCGTAGCGGTGCTGGTCCGCGCGTCGGGGCCCTCGCAGCTGCCGAGCGGCTCTCTGCGTGGGAGCTGGACACGGGGAGCGAACGCTGTCTGCCAACAGCGCGCGAGGCGGCCTGCTGCAAAATGACCCGCGCGCTCTGCAGAACCAGAAGATCAGACCAGAACAGAATCCTAGCTGCCGCTCTTTCTGATGCCTGTGGGGTTTTTATGCGTGGAGTTGTGGAGACTTTTAGACACAGATAACATGTTTTTAAACAAATTGATATAAATCCAGACGTTTATGTTTCATAAATATGTTTGTATTATGTGATGTGTGTGTGTGTGTGTGTGTGTGTGTGTGTGTGTGTGTGTGTGTGGGGTGGAGTGAAAGAGAAAGGCAGGGAGAGTAATTGAGCAGCTGTCCCCGGAGCTCTGCAGAGGAGGACAGATAGAGTGTGAGAGGAGACAGCTGAGCATGTGGAGTACAGGGCAGCGTTGACACACAGCAAATCTCCCACTACTGCACACTCCACACAGCCGTCTGCCTGAACACAACCGTTCCCTCTCCCTCTCTGTTTTCACTTGTGACAACCCCCCCCGCACACACACCACTCTGTCCCTTTCTCTCCATCTGTGTGGTATGTTTTCTCTGTCTGTCATAGGCCCGTGGTGCTAAATGTCAGATTGCTTTTAGAGTACATCTTGCTGCTTTGTACACGGCTGTCCCTTTCAGCCAAGATCTAATTAATGCTGCATTCAACGGCTCTGAAGTGTGTTTGAGGAGTTGGAAAATGTTATTGCCCCTCAGTTAGTTGAAAGAATGGGAATTCACATCCATTAAAGTTCATATATACTTCATATATATATAGTTCATAAAGTTCATATATAGGCTACAGCCTGTGTGTGCGTATGTGTGTCTGTCTGTCAGAGTAATGGGCATGTGCATGCTTTGTTGTCCTTTAAAGTATTTGCACTAGTGTGTGTTTGTGTGCGCGCATGTGTGTGAGGTGTGTGTGTGTGTGTGTGTGCGTATGAGGTGTGTGTGTGTGTGCGTATGAGGTGTGTGTGTGTGTGTGTGTGTGTGTGTGTTTGTGTATACATATGTGTGCGCGTGTGTGTGTGTGTGTGTGTGTGTGTGTGTGTGTGTGTGTGTGTGTGTTGTATGTGTGTCTTGATCTTCATTTCCATTAAAGTGCTTATGTTTGAGCCAGTCCCAGCCCACACCCTCCCGCCTCTGCCTTCCGCCCGGTTCCTGGCTGCCGGCTGCCCGGTGCAAATTACTGTGAGTGGTGCTTCACTCCCATTAAAATCTCACCCCTACTGTACTGCTATCTGCCACCAGCTTCCAGCCTTTTTTTTGTCTGTAACCTTTCAACAAGTTGTGCAGAATTGAATTTGCATCTATGTGAATCGGTGACCTCAGAGTGTTCTGAGAGGCAGTTGCAGTCATTAGTGGATCCCTGCTGTGCATAAAGAGGCTCTAATGCATTATAATATTTTTTTCTGTATGTGCTACATTTTGTGTGGATAAAAGTCTTTCCAGGATTCTGGTCTGTGAGAATGTGATGGTTTGGTGGCTGCACAAGTACGTTTGCTCATGTCACCTGCTGTCAGAATGAAGCTGCTGGTTGGTTTGATGTGAAACTACTTCATGTTGCCGTTCTTGATGAGAAACTATTTAGGGTAGCTAAAACTGGGTTATTCTGCCTGATTAGGAAAATGAAACTGCTAACCAACTCCTCACCAGGCACAGGGTCTGACAGCCCAGGCAGAATCTGAGCTAATACCCAGACAGAGCTCATTATGTGTGAAAATCTGACAACTTCATTATTATACCTCGCACTTCTGAATCTTTCTCTGCAACCTTCTGTCTATCTGTTTTTTTCTGTCTTTGTGCCTTCATCTGAGTCTCCTGGATGGCTGAAGGGACAGGAAGAGACATCACAGCATTAAAGGAAAAAATTACGTGTAAAAACTGTTCGTAGCTTCTTCATGCATCTTGGGCCTTCCAGCTTGCTAGGCAAAAAAAAAACTTCATTCAAATCACCCTAGTCTTAAGAAGAAGAGCATTATTAATCCAGAAATGCCTAAATCCAGTTCAAATGCATGCTGTCTTTCTTCATAAGAGTGTATGAGTGTGTGTATATGTGTTTATATGAGTTTGTGTGTATATGTGCATGAATGTATGTGCATATAAATCAGTGTGTGTGTGTGTGTGTGCGTATGCATATGAGTGTGTGAAGGGGTGTGTGTGGGTGGGTGTGCATGTGTGTCTGTGTGGAAGTGTTATGGTACAGTGTGAATTATGGTCCTATGCCACTTAGCTAAACCTTCTTTTTAATTTCTCTGTCATGACTGGATGACTAAGGTTTTCGGAAACAGTTTGCCAGTTTGCCATCATGTCATGCTCTAGAGCAGTAAATCCTTCCTAGTGGTGGAGACCAGAATGATTCAGCATGCGCTCTGAGCTACCGGAGCCCCTAGTGGCCCTTCACAAGGGTCCCCTGCTGACCAGAGAAGCGTATATGTGCTAAAAGCAGCACACTCCTGACAGGCTGAACAGCTGGGAGGGACATGCACCCCGCCGCCAAGTTTTTAGTCACGAACAGTGTTTGACCCCAGCGAGGGTTTGGCCACGCCTGCTTTATCTCTTCCTTCATGCTCTGTGACCTGACAGATGCTCAACTTTGAACTTTGAACCCTGAACTCCAGGGTACACCTGCTTCCACAAGAAGCAAAACAGGTGTGGACCCATCAGACATACAGCCGTGCATTTAAAGCAACGCATTTTACAGTTTTAAACCCTATTACCTTTGTAGTGCGCCAGAAAAAGATGCCCTTAATGACATGATGTCCACTTCCCCTTGTTTACCTGCCCATATGGTAACTGGCTTAATAGTAAAAATCAATTTGATTACGTGTCTATATATTTCCCTTTAACTTGTTCTAATAAAGGCATGTTTTATCCACTATTCAGGGCTATTCTAACAACATGCTTTGCTTAAAAGGGTAAAAACCAACAGCTAAACTGGTTATATCTCCCAGGGAGAGGGTCAGGACCAGGGCTGCTGACTGTCTGCAGGTTGACAGTGTAGCTACATGGCCATTACCATAATTTACGAAAGAAGCAGGAACACAAAGGGCTGCGTCTCCGGGTAGACTTGTGTTTTAATCTCCCCGACTCTGGACATCTGACTCCCACTCGATGATGGGCAGAAGCCATTGTCTCCCAAACAACAGTCACCATGAAGGTGGCCCCTGGCGGCCCACGGCAGAGAGACGGGCCCTGGCTCTCAGACAGGGGGGAGGGGGGATGGAGGGCAACGCTCCCTAAGGCACAGGACATCCACGGCGGGAATGAAGGTGTCATAAATAAGGGGTTGAGCGAGAGGTTTATGCTGGGGTCCTATCCCTGCGGCACAGTTTGGATGGGCTCAGTGTAGTATTGTTAATCAAGAGAAAGCCCTGTCTGTGTGTTTGTCTATGTTTATGTACGTGCGTGTGTGTGTGTGTGTGTGTGTGTAATGAGGATGAAGTGGATGGAAAGTCTAGGCAGTCTGAATTCTGAGAATTCAGAACAAAAACTCCAAAAGGCCTCGTGTAATACACACGCACAGAGATCAGTGACAGAGACTGAGGCATTTCTCACTGTGCACATCAGTGACTACGGGAAATTGTGTGAGTGCTGTGTGAAAAGGAATATTCCACTGACACCCACCATCACTATAGCAGCAACATCACCCTCTAATGACTGCACTGCAGATTCATTCACGGCTAGCTTTCTGCCATCACCCTCCTCACGTGATCTAGCCTCCAGAGTTCACAAGATGAACATCCCTCACTCATACACAGGTGAAAATAACCGTTAACAGGACACTAATGGTGCTCAGGGTGATGATGAATGGGAATAAACAAGGCGTGTGTGAGTGGAGGTACGTCACGCTCCCTGCCCGGACAACGTCTGGAGATGCGTCTCAGTGGACTGATGCTAGTTTACATACCGTGGTGCTGCTCGCACAAACCTCACACAGCAGTAACACAACCCACACGCTTATAGTGCACAAACCTCACACAGCAGTTACACAACCCACACGCTTATAGTGCACAAACCTCACACAGCAGTAACACAACCCACACGCTTATAGTGCACAAACCTCACACAGCAGTAACACAACCCACACGCTTATAGTGCACAAACCTCACACAGCAGTAACACAACCCACATGCTTATAGTGCACAAACCTCACACAGCAGTTACACAACCCACACGTTTATAGTGCACAAACTTCACACACAGTTACACAACCCACACGTTTATAGTCCTTACTTATCAGTCATGAGAACAACATTTGGTCCCTTAGTGTTGTGCTGGTGCAAAGCACCCTGACTGGGTAAAAGTCTCTCTCTCTCTCTCTCTCTCTCTCTTCCTCTCTCTCTCTCTCTCCCTCTCTCTCTCTCTCTCACACACACATACACACATACACACATACACACTCTCATTCTCTCTACTCCTTTCTCTCTCCCTGTCTGCTGTTGTTTATATAGTGTGTCAAAGCAGGTTTATTCTAGTAGTTTCTGCTTGGTGCACTGCTGTTCTGGGCCCCCCGGTCGAGCGCTCTGAGTTGTAAACATGCTTCAGGAAAAAATTCCTACTCACACCTCCTCTGAAGGAATCTATTCCCACTTTGCCTTCATCTTGAACACCTCCACCCCCACACCGTTCTAGGGCTGGCAGGGCCGATAGAGGTCAACCCTTAAGTTCTCAAACTCTCCAAGACACTCCATGTGTGCCGTGCTGCCGAGCAGAGGAGCAGGGGTTGGGGTATTCCCTCTGCAATACTGAGTTAGCCATTCGTCCTCTAGGAATATCATTTGGCCTTGCTGTAACAGCGCCCCCTAAAGGAGAGGGTAATGTGATGGATACCATCATTCAGGTGGATAAATGAATACTTTTTGGCTTGGTGCTCTGAGCAACTGTTTACTGCCTGGAATACCTGTGAGAGCAGGTGAAGCTGCTGCTCTTGGCTTTGTCACATGGACGTACGGTGATGAAAGGTCGACTTTAAAACTTTGAATCTCATTGACATTTAATCTGGGAGCTGCCTGATTTTAATTTCCATCCTTAGATCCAAAATGACTCTGATAACATTGATTCCTTTT